>NW_024467869.1:390328-391296 GCF_001890705.1 Aspergillus sydowii CBS 593.65
AAAGGTAGTTTCTAGAGCAGAAATGCCTGGCAAACCATGGCTTATACAGCCAGGGAATCGGGAATGGGTTACAACTATCAAATACATCAATTCAAAGGGGTAGTCAATACCCTCCACCATTATCTTCAAGGGAAAAGTTTATATTGAGGGATGGTTTGATGAAGTAGCTATCCCAGGAGATTGGAGAGTTGAAATAAGCACTAATAGATGGACTACAGATATAATTGGCCTGCGCTGGCTTCAAAAAGTCTTTATTCCAGCTACAAATGGGCGTACAAGAGGGGGGTATCGACTCCTTATTCTAGATGGCCATGGAAGCCACCTAACGCCTGAATTTGATACAACAAGCAAGGAAAATAATATTATAGCAATCTGCATGCCTGCTTATTCATCTCACCTTCTGCAACCTCTGGATGTTGGTTATTTTAGCCCTTTGAAAAGAGCTTATGGCAAGCTTATTGAGCAGAAAGGGCGCCTGGGATATAACTATATTAACAAGCTAGACTTCTTGAAGGCTTATCCAACAGCTCACAAAGAGGTCTTTACTATAGAGAATACTAAAAGCGGATTCAGAGCAACTGGAATAGTCCCCTTCAACCCTCATGCAGTGCTGGATAAGTTAAGCTTAAGTATGGTGGTTAAAACCCCCCCTCCTAGTAGAGGGAGTGCTTCAATCCCTTCCTCCCAGCTCTGTACACCTCATACAGTCCGCTAAGTGCACCGGAAAGCTTCCTCAGTCAAGAAGCTTCTTAAAAATAGGTCTAGAAGTCCTACATCACCCTTAAAGCGAGCGCTAGATAAGTTTATAAAGGGCTGTGAGCTAGCTATTTACAATACTAGTTTACTAGCAAATGAAAACTGTACTCTCCGCGCAGCTATTAAGAATGACAGGCAGAAAAAAGGTCGTTCTAAGCGCCAAATGACTCCTACAGAAGGTCTTTCATTTCAAGAAGCTAGGGATCTAATTT
>NW_024467869.1:391354-422598 GCF_001890705.1 Aspergillus sydowii CBS 593.65
AACTTTAACTATACCTAAACGTGCCCCGCCAACATGTTCTGAATGTAATATTAAGGGGCATACTAGGAGGGGATGTCCGAATCGTTAATATGATTAGTTTATTTAATTTGAATCGCTTTTGGTTGTTGTACAGTACTTTAAAGTTGATCAAGCATGGATTTTGGGGGGGTATGCACGAACCGACCGGGATGCACGAACCGACCGGGAATTACGTTATCACCACTCGCTGACTCAATTCTTAGAGGCCTGTGGCTGCATTCTCCGTGGCCAATCGGAGTTAAGTATTCGGATTCCGTGGCTTCCTCAAAGATAGGTATAAATGCGATTGCCCCAGACTTGGCCAACTACGTACAAAATATACAGCACTACTCAGAAGATACAGCAGGTCATATGGAAAATAGTGCGATGGAATAGGGCATTTGCATGATATCGAAAATATTTTTGCCACGATCCAGAAAAGGAAATTCAAGAATCCTTATATGCTGATGGCCTTGGGGTGTACGAGACGCTTTCACAATGAATCCCTATTATTTTACCGCGACAAAGGTCATGGAATAACCATGGCACGTCTTCTCAAACAATGGGCCTAGTATCAGACAGCATTTACCCCAGACAATCAGCGTAATTGGGGGTACACCCGGCAGCTCGCCCTCAACCAGCAAATCCTGACGAAGTTGGGACAGCGTAGTCCACGCGAGCGTCCCCTTGGTCTGGGGCCATCCAGGTATCCCCGTGAAGCCTGAAATGACCCTGGAGCTAACGTTGTGGTGGATAAGTCGTGGTCGATAAAGGATATGAGCATCTGACTCCACATTTCGCAGACCATTGTAGCGCCCGTAGAGATAATCGCATCAAGGAGTGCCCAGAGAGTGAGAACCGTGATAGGAGGCGAGGCTGTCGAGTGCCCAGAGGACCCATGTTCTTTGACCAACCGGTAGGGCCGGGACTTAGTTGCGGTAGCCACCGCGGAGGCGATGGCTGTTGGTACAGACACAAATTGTGGTAGTGCCCGTATTTAGTATCGACATAAATGTGCTGCAGCTACTGGATGATAGCTGGCCCATGCAGGAATGGAGCCGAAGTCACTTGAGACTGGGGTGCCGTTCTTCAGGACACATATTCAAGACGTAGTCCATAACCCTCATACGACAAAGTCACTCTGTTTGTTGTGATATTGGCCTTGAGCACACGATATATGGTGAAGCTTGACTTACTCGCACGCCACGTCGACCCCCACTTACCGGCGTGGTCGAAGATACGAACGACGTCAACTGGAAGCCCAGTTAGTCCAGTGTATGCGTATTCCTCTTTTCATTCTACCTGCCCAAGTATGGTCCCTGGGGGGATACGCACCCTTCCCGTAAACTCGGAGAGTGGCCGCTCTGGCAGGACCTCAAAGGTGTTCGTCCTCTATCCGATGCAATCGCGGCGTTCCGGCCCCTGATCATCGTGAGGAACGTGCTTTTCGACATTACCGCGCAACAACGATGGGCGATGATCGGCCAGGTGCAGGAGGCCTTCCGAATCTTTATTCAAGCGGAAGCCGCAATGTTCCCGACAAATGGTTTGATGAGGAATGGATAACCCTTTCTGGCCCGACTGATATCGCCCGGGCGAACAATACTTTGCAGTTACAGACATATCCAGGAGTTTTGGCTTTAACCTGGTAGTCAAACCCTTTTCAGAAATTGACTATGAGAAATAGCCTTTTAGCATCGCCTTGTTCCAACCTTATCCTTGGTCATAGGGAATACTATTCAGTTATTGCTTCTAGAATCGCGTACTCTTAAACAGTAATTCTGTTATAATAGTACTGACAAAAGGTCCTATTATCGCCACGATCATATCCTGTAAGGATTATCATTGGGGTCACTAATGTTCAGAATGATCTATAAAACATCATTTACATCGATGTTTGTATATTCATTGCTTTAGCTCTAATCTCGGTTATTTGCTTGACGATTTGGTGTACGCGGTATAAGAAGACACAGGGCATGATAGCCGCGCTAGAGGAGCCGAGCTGTTTTATAAATTCGGTTATTATTTGGAAGCATCGCGTTGGGACCATTTGCAGCGAGTTGCTGCAGTCTCATCTTCTGTCCATTTTCGAAAGATAATGAAAGCTGTACCTGGCAGGAATTAGCTGTTGTCTTATTGTGACCACTAATCCTGAGCGGTGCTTTCCTTTCTCGTATGTCATTCGAGTACTATAATCTTCATCGTTCCTTCATCTTTCGTTCTATCTCGGCGTCACCATAATATACATCTCTTTTTTGAACCATAAGGCCACGGCAACCTCTACCTCGCTCGTCGTGATTTGCTCTTCACAGCATTCCTTCGTAACGGTACTTGACGATTCGCTAGACATACTACTCCAAACACGAGCGAAGTCATGCCATCTCGCAAGAAGAAACCCGCCGCTGGAAAGAGGAAGGCTGCGATGAGTGACGCGGGTCCAACGGATAAGAATCGTCGCATCCTGGAGTTCTTCCCGTCAACTTGTAAGGTCTTGCCAAGTCGACCAGCTGCATCGACAATACAGCATCAAAGATATACATGCTTGATACTATTGTTTTTGTTTACAAATGCTTGTAAAGCAATGCTGACCCAACCTTTAGCACCCTTTGCTCCAGGTCATGGACGATTTGACACCCTTGTTGAACGCATACTTGCAGACTCCACCGTCTCATCCTCTATACAAGTCCCGGTGCATTAGACTGCCTCTTTCAATCTATCACAACAGATTCGACGTTGTCGTCTGCCACATCAGATGCGCTGAACAGCGTCCTTACCGGCATACTAGGGGAAGAAACGCTATTCGTCAACTCTATTGAAGAATCTGGTAGGCAATCCTACGGCTATTGCCACAATTTGTGCTTACTCAAACAGGCAAAGCAGCTGATGGTAAAATCGGATTATCCTCGCCATCAATAGATTTAGTGAGACACTGTTTTATGATGGCACAGCATCCATTAACTCGACTTGTTCAGCCGAATGCGACGACAAGGATTGGAGACTTGCAACTTCTTTATAAGCCTTATATATCGGTGGGCGTCTGTCATGAACAATCATATGGTCAATATGGGGTCCTGACATCCTGGAATATTCATTCTACTGTTGAAATAGCTGAAGCCAAGCACTTTCTATCGCAATCCCTCAGTTTTGGATATAGTTATATAGAAAGAGCTATGTAAATGTTTTCTAGCAATCCGAACTTTCCAGTGCGGACCTTCCGATCAGCAATTATCTCGCGAGAGTTGTGAAATGCTGCGAGACTACGGTCCAATTTTGTGAGGGATTGAGCGCAGCTGTGCAAATATTGCGGTTCATAATACTACAGCATACGCCCTTTTCCTTCAAAATGCGCCAAATCCACAAGTAACGGGGCAACCACAGCCCTAAGCACTCGCTCTTGAAACTCCTCGGCCTCCAGACAAGGTTCATCGACTCCTAACCCGCAAAGGCAGCTCTTTACCGTATCCCTATAGTCGCAGCCGCTTTCCTGTTGCACATGCTTGAGAACCCGGAATGCTGTGTTGAACCGTGTTGAATCCTCGTTCGCTTGCTCGTCCTGCGATGACCGCAGGAATATGATCGATCTTCCAAGTGAAAGCTCTATAAGAGCTATTCCAAGCGGAAAAAGGACTTTATTTTGTACCAGCGGTGACCGTCGGAGGTCTTTAATACCTGCAGCTCCAGACGGACCAGGCTGGGAGTTTAGTAACCACGAGAGGTACAGATTGGTCACAGAAATGTCGTCTGTACCATTGTCCCTCTCTATAGGTAGGTGGATGTCGGAGCTGTCCCAGTATTCCTTCAGCCAGTTGCCGTGGTATTGGACGACGCCACAAGCGAGCCCGACGGCTATGTAGAATCGTTCGCGCCGGCTCCTGTTTGGTAATGCTCGTTGAAGTGTTTCTAGTTGGACTGGATGCGTCTGGAATTTAATAAGATGCATATTATAACGGATATTGGATCTTGATTCATGTGTGACGAACCCCACTGGGTCTTGGTTCGGGGGCGGCTCTTTAGTCTCACTACCGAATAGCACGGAACAGAAATCCACAATTGGGGGGACATTAGAAGACTTGCAGTTAGACGCATGACAGGTGACTTGTGATCCACATCAGGTACATCGAAGTGAACACCTTGCTTGCGCGGTTTCTGATGCTTTTGCTGGCGTATCGGCAGTGCCAGGTTGGCTACCGATGCCAAAGCCCCGGCATGCTCGAAGGCCTCGAATTCCACCTCTCTCCATGCCCGTGCACTATTTGTCGCATTGTTCCATGTGTCAGAGAAGGTTATCCGGCACTTCTCACCCTTGGTGTCGCCTCTCGTGGTTTCGTCTAGCGGGTTTGTGTGAAGTTGGAGGTGGGCACCGTGAGAAGCCCGACAGGGGCAGCTCCAGTAGGGTCCGTGAACAATGGCCCGGAATAATCCCTCGGCATTCTTTCGTGTTTCTCGATAGCGAGGAAGTAGCCATCGCCAGGATTTGCGTTTTCTCCGGCTGACCCCGAGCTGAGCGGATTGGTCCATGAGTGTTCTCAGGACGTCGTTGATGGTTCTGATCTTTCCAAGCAGGTCTTCATATACGGACTTCGACAAAATCTTCCCGAAATTCAGAATACTCCTTTTTGAGGGAGGTGTAGTCTACATGAATTGGAAAAAGTATTAGAATGAAGATAGGTTCGAGGGTTATAGGGTCGGGGGCATACTGGCGGCACCATCGATATATCAACGTCCAACTTCACTGCCAATCGCTGGAGAGTGTCATGAACACCCCGAACGTTACTGAAGAAGAAGGCATGGTCCTGTCCCAGCTTGTCCATTAGACCTTGCTGGAGGGAAGGCTCCTTCCAGCCCTCCCCGACGGGGTCGCTTATGAGGTCGCGCACTCGGCCGTCCTCGTCCACCACTCCGTCGAGGACCTGTTCCAGGTTATTTAGAAAGATCCTATGTTGCGTGCCCAGTCCCAGTGCAAGATCCTCCAGCGCTCGTTTGTAGCGTCCGAGCACCTTTATTTGCTCTATGCCCCGGGCATAATTGTCGAGTTGGTTGACGATAAGTGGAAGAAGCGCCAGAGCAACGCCAACCGTCTCCACGCCTGTCACCATGGTCAAGAAGCCTGTGATTCTTCCGATCTGAGGGAGGTAAGGTGCGAGGAGGAAATCTATTCTCTCGCCATGTCGACTACCCCGCATCTGTCTGGGCTCGTTGTGAGTGCGATGGCCAATAACAGCGCGAACAGTGGCGAGGCTGTGGTGCATCTTTGCCAATATTCATAAACCCCACGACACTTAGCACGAAGTCATTCTGACCTGGTGACGTTGAACACACCAATTATGCCATCAATATCAGATCTGACTCGGGGTTGCCTCAAACAGCTAAACAACCTGGTTTCTTCGGAATCTCTCCTTAAGCACCAGAACGAAGTCGCGCTGCGGGCGTGGAAGGATGAGCTGGGGCGCCTTCGACTATGGGCTGGAAATATCGGCGCTCATGAAACAGGGCAGTCATCACTGGAATATCGTCTCAGGGATGCCTCCCATATAAAGGACCAGACAGTCAAGATACTAGGCGGGATAGAAAGGCTTATAACAGACCTCCAGGCCACGCTAAGTGGGAAGAATGAGCAAGAGGAAGAGCTGCTTGATGAGGATATTGGAGATCTTCTTGCAGAGCTGACCTTGGAGGATGGCTCGGAGGGCACAATGACTACTCAAGAGGCTCACGAGAGCCTGGTCGAAAAGATTTCCCTACTGTTCGATATCTCCATTGCTGTGCGCAGGCCCGCCCACCATGACCTCCTGATTGGAACTGAGAAGAGCGATGCGGAGCCCTTCAAATTCCATTTCCGTCAGCATCTATCGCAGAAATATCCAAAGGCCGATGACCTGCTCGTTGACCACGTTAGCTCTGCCATGGCAAGGCAAAGGGCGGTTCTCAAATACCGAGAACGGAATCGCCAGAAGCTGAGCCAGGTGTTGCCCATGGGGAATGATGGCGACAACACTGTGCAGCTATTAGAAACGCTTGCGGCTACCTATACACAAGAGGCAGACAGCGAGTCTGATACTGATCTCACCATCAATTCTGACACGTCTACCACCTCATACGCTGGAAGCCTTCTTGCCTGTGGAGAAAGGCTGGCAATTCCATCACTTCCCAAGGAAGCAGCACAACAGGCACCCTTCGAATGCCCGTACTGTTACATCATCATCACGGTTAAGGACCGGCAGGCATGGGCAAGGCATATCTTCCGGGACTTGTCTCCTTATACCTGCGTTTTCTCCGGCTGTTCAATACAAAGAACGCCTTACGATAGCCGGAGAGACTGGTACAACCACATCCAGCAAAGACACCTAGCTGGGCAGGATGTGGAAGGAAGCTACAACTGTCCGCTCTGTGCCGAAGGCCCGCTGCTGAATGATTCGTTCGAAAGGCACGTAGGTCGACATCTGGAAGAGCTCGCTCTTTTTGTGCTTCCCCGGGACATTGAGAAGGATGAAGTGATTTATGACGAATCAGATGATGTTTACCGTGAATCTGAAAGTGAGGTGGATAATCCGGAAAACAATGGTTCCCAACTGGAGCCGTCATCTTCTGCTGATTTGCAAAGCTCAAGCTCCGATACACAGCAGCCTCAGTCTATTGATCTGGACCCACGCGGCCAAAGTCCCCTGGAGATGGCAACTGGCAATTCCAACGATGAGGAAGTTGGATCCTCAGCTCCACCAACCCCAGGATATTCCGCTGTTGACCGGGATCGATCGTCGAACTCCACGGACAGAGAGGAACAGGATGACTCACGGCTCTTGTGGGTCACTGACCTTACAGACCCTTCGTCAGTGTGGAGAATAAGCTCGTTTCGCGGCGGGTCAATGGATATGTACATCTGTGTAAGTTCTCCCTTGGAAGTAGAAGTGAGCCTACGTTTAGAGACAAACTAATATGTCTGATAGTGTGGCTGTGGCGATGGCCCAAAGATATGGGCCAATAACCCATACTGCGTCCTGTGCCATCATGTCACCTGCAGTGATTGCAGGATTGTAAGGTGAGCGACCTCGTCAAGGGAGGATAAGAAAGGCGTACCAACATCAGGTTATGCTGGGCGTTTGTGTGTAAGCTGTTGTATTAATATAACCGGAGCCATATAATGTACAGCCCAATATGTTGTGTTTGACATTCTGGAAATAAAACCACTTTCCGCTATATTTGGCCGCATTTCTATTCTTCGGAAAAGACTTGGAGGGTTTCGCGAGTTCATAAAGAGATCCTCCTTGCTCGAATACTTTGAATGTTTAACCCAATGGCATCGATGTTGGCTCCTCAGATCCCGCAGAGCTACTGTGCGTAGAGAGAATTCACAACCGATGCAGGGGCGGCTTATGGATGTGATCTCGACTGAATATAAAAATTAAGATCGCATCGACCTCTTTTCGGACTGGGTTACTCTCGAGTACCCGGCTGACGACAGGACCTTTACCTGATCACGAAGGACGGAAGCCACATAGAATCGGTGTGATATTGGAAAACACAAGTACAAACTCATTGACCAATTAATCTATGGAAGTATAATGACTCCCTAGTCCTTCACGACGAGGAGCGCGTCCGCATTAATAGGAAGTTTTTGAAAGCTGTCTTGCCGGTGTTACTAATGACTATATATATGTCTTTCACCTTTCTAGACCCAACGGTATTCAACATCGAAAAAATTCGAACTTTGTATAAGAGCTGGTGTGCGACCAGGTCTAGAAGTCGATCACCAACGAACACTCAGCGAGGCTGACGACGCAGCCATTCAGAAGCAGCCACGTTGTATATGGAACCCCGCGCCTGCACACCAGGAACGGTGTTCTGTATGCCTTCATATCATGAAAACACCACTCTGCTGCTAAACATCCGAGATCGAACGCGCAATATTACGGTTCCTCGATATGCGATACGTATACATAGAAAGGCACATTATGGACATTTTTGAACAAACAGAGCTTCTTGCCCTGGACTGCTACGATCAGCTGCTAGCCCTCGGCCATCTTGAAATGCCGGCAGTCCAGAGTCCAACTTCGAGAGCACTTGAGCGGAGCATGTGCAACGTATGTCATCTAACCCAGATATTGTCAGCCCATATGTCAGGCATCTCATTCACTCTTGCTCTCACGTCCAGAAGGATTTCCAGCGCAGCGATACAAGGCGTCTCCGATATGACACATCTTCAAGCGCAGGAACGTCGAAGAGAGTGGCAATGTATGTCTGTGTGAGTTTTCCTCGGCATATCCCACCCATAAGGGCAACTTTGTTAATGTTTATCCTAGTGTGGTTGCGGTGACGGCCCCAAGGTATGGAGCAACGACCCGGTATGCCGAGTGTGCCATCATGTACCGTGCGGTGATTGCGAGCTTGTAAAATGAGCCTTCGTGTCGAGGCACCATACAAGGGGTAAATCAATTTCCATTTGTGGATAGTGCTATAATGTAAAGCGTGTAGTTGCTCTGGACATAAGTCTACTCGTTATCAAATCTACGGGGTAATGCTATGCTATGCGAAAAGACTTGGGAGGTCCGCGGATTGATAACCACTTCGGAGGTCAAATCGGAAAAAGAAATCATTCCTCCTCCAATACTGTGGGCAGATCAGCTCAATGTCATCAGCACTCCAGTCAATTCGTGACGATCATCTTGCTGCGCCACTGGCTATGCATGCAGCTGCTAAGCGCCGCCCTGGACACCTACAGCCGTGTGTCCTGCCCCTTCTTAACAGACAGGCTTTCCATTTCTCCTCCCACACGTCCACCTTGACTCTCTCCGCGTATCATATAAGGCAAGATGAGCGATCCGCTGTCAGCGCCAGGAGCTGCAGTTGGGGTGATATCACTCGGCCTCACGGTTTGCCAGGGCCTCCTTTCATACTACGGACCGTACAAAGCCTTTCACGAGGAAATCGACAACACCCTATGCCGAGCCAACGGTTTCATCAAGACATTGAGTGTGCTGAAAAAGATACTCGATGAAGCAGAGAATTGGGACAAAACCGACGAAGCCGAGTCTGCCCAGATCGCGATCGAAATGATCAAGTACTGTGAACACAGGCTTAAGAGCCTTGAAAAAATGCTAAAAAAGTGTCGTAAGGTGACACCAACAAAGGACGTAATAAATTCCAAGCTGTTCATCGATCGCATACTCTATCCCTTTCGACGAGATACTTTGGTGGCATTGGTGGAGATGTTGAACGGGCTGCAGATGAACTTGAACACTTCCCTGCAGGTGTTGAGCTAGTAAGTAAATATTCATCGGCAGTCTATATGGGAAAGTAACATCTATTCGAGTGAGACGACATGCATCAATAAAAAGAACATCAGAATGGCCGTATCACACTCTGTGGCCGCCACATCAGCAACAAGTCAGGTTCTAGATGTTGTTCGAGATATACACCAGAGGAATAGTGACATCGACGGAAAGCTTAATTCGATAGAGAGTCGTTTGATCCAGACAGTACGACCCTGGACTTCTACTGAGCAGGAATCCACTGACTGTTGAATTACAGGAGACTAGCATTGTTCAGCATCAGACGCACCCAACGATGACGCCGGACCTCCTTCGGACGTTTTTAGACAGTCAGCGTGAACTGGGCGAGGACATTAACCGAGTCGAACTGAATAATTCGCAAACTAGACATTCTGGTAGGAATAGGTGCCGCTGCCATACCCCTGACGGGAGACTCGCATCGATCAGAGCACAGCACACTTTCTGCAATTGGCTATTGAGATGCTGTGTCACAGTCTCCCTTGAAATAACTCACGGCGCAGGTGGACTTTCTATCAGCCCCAGACTCAGTTTCCGTGCAGTCGTACCAGCGAATGCAGCAGCATTTACACTTCTGTCCAATAACCGGCATATCCTTTGGGATGGGTGGGCACGTAAGGAGTCTTTGAAAGTCAATGATACTCTACAAGGCACTTCAAAGGGTTTATTGGAAATGTTCCGTGATGGCCGCGCTGGCCCAACGGATGCACTGCCTAGCGGAGATACTGTTTTGCATGTACGCCATATCCCCATTCATAGTCCCAGACACAGTACATCTAACAAATATAAAGGTTGTAGCACGTTGGCACGAACTTACCAGGTATTGGCGGCCGCATTTGAACATTCAGTGGCGCAAACTTATCAACACCCTCGTCAGCAACGGGGTGGCCCCAAACATCGTGAACAACAATGGCGAGACTCCTGTAGATATTTTGATGCAGGGAATGTGGGGATGCTGCCTAGGGATGCCCATGGAGCAGAGCTCAGTCGACATCTGCTCTGATCTTGTCAGCGCAGGGGGGTATATCACCCCAACCGGCGTCTCCAAATGCACACAGCTGAAGTTCTACGACAACGAGGTAACCACTGTCCCCGCTCGTCTGATTAGGGACATGTCTGCTTTTGTTGTCCAACGCGTCGCCGCTAGAGTTGGATTCCAAGGTTTGAGCCCTGCGAGTAGGTATTCGATTCTCGCTAATTCAAACGTATGTTAGGCGACGAAGTTCCCGAACAGCTTGGTCCTGCACTGTCTCAGTCAAAGTCTGACCTCGAATGTCTCTTGAGGGACGGGGCTGAGCTGTCCGGCGTACTGGATTACTACGTACAGTGGCCAGTTGGCCTTGCGTTATTGCTCAACAGCGGACTTGTCCCGTCGTCCAGGACCTTGGCAGCGGCATTTGCCGCTAACTGTGAAGAGAGCATCAAGCTCCTTATTAAGACAAAGAGCCTGTGCATCGATTGCAACTGGCTACAGATCGTGAGCTGCAGCAATGACCGACAAATTTTAGAGCTCGCTGCCGAAGAACTCGCCAGTCGCAGAGAGTGGCTACAGCTTTTGGCCGAAACTCATTTGCCCAGTCAAAAGCTTTCGCATCTGAGAATACAACCTGACTGTCTCCTCGACAGTACAGCCGCGGATGCATCGCGGTTGTTAAAGGCCGCCTCTATCGACATTGGCTTCCCAGAACATAGCACCTCCTGGCTGGTCTATCGCCAAACAGCGTGTAATTTGACCTTGGCGGAGCTTCTGTGGGAGGCTGGCTTCCGCGATACGAATGGGAGAGATCATAATGGTTTCACCTGCCTGATGGGGCTAAAGGACAAGTACGACTATATAGACGGTCCGGTCGCTTTATTAAAAAAGGCACAATGGCTCATTAGCAGAGGGGCAGATCCGCACCAAAGCCGCAACGGCTGTCCAGCTACTTTTTATATATGCTATGATCTTGGCCTTGGCTCGTACGCTTTTACCCAAAGCGAAAACTTTACCATGGAACTGCGGCAACTAAATGGCCAATGCCTTGACCTCATGAGAAGCTTGCTCTTTGACCCTTATCGAGATGTGTGCAATTGTCCCTGCTCTTTGTATGGATGCAGCGGCATATCACGGTTCCTGGACGGATTTCTCGCCAACATTTATGACCATGAGGAGAGCGGTATTATTGATCATC
This sequence comes from Aspergillus sydowii CBS 593.65, assembly GCF_001890705.1. Lineage (NCBI taxonomy): Eukaryota > Fungi > Ascomycota > Eurotiomycetes > Eurotiales > Aspergillaceae > Aspergillus > Aspergillus sydowii. The sequence continues at coordinate 402,828 of NW_024467869.1, forward strand.
TCGCAACGGCGCTGGAGGCTATTGCAAGCGCACTGTCTCCCTCATGCCTCGGGAGTCATTATAATTTGATTGCCCCTGATGTGCTTAGCTTTATCACAGCACGAGCCCTGCACATCACGCATACCTGCACTTGCCATGCACAATACGATAGTCTCCCTGACGATGAACTCGCAGAGCTCTTATATATCGAGGCCAGATTGCACCGGATGCAGGAGCAGCTTGTGGAGGAATTTCTGCTCGAATACAACAATCGAGATGAGGCTTTCCCTCTTTTCATACGGGGCTACTGGTCCGAGCGCATCGGCCAGGTCCTTTCACCTGGCGAGGAAGAAGCTCAGAAGCTACGGGAAATTGGTGTGATTTTGACAGACGCAAGTAATCCAGATCCACTGACCAATTAGACCACGGACACTTGATGATTCCTTCGCGACATGACGATCCTGCTTTCCCCGATACCACCTCCCCCGAAGGCACTACTTGGCAAAGCTGGGCAGGAGTATCAAACTCACGCTCCGCTCCTCCCCATACTCCGATGGACATGAATAAGTTGTCTAAAGCTCCGACTTCGGACGATCGCTTCCGATATGTGGATAGAAGCTTTGACAGTGATCTCTTAAGTCTTCCTTTACCTCGAGTCATGATGCAAGGTACTTACGAGCCAAGTGCCATGGCGCTGGGCGCAGCCTTGATTTTTCGCTGGGATTTGATCGCGGCATCTACAAGATTTAGGATAGCTTTCGGTAGTTGGTCTTCCCGGTGCTTTTGCCAGTTGCAAGTGCTGCTTGTATGATAAGTCTACCAACGATGGTATTTTGTACACTGAATGGCACCAGTAACAGGCACGACGGGTTTATCGGCAGTTAGATATGCGCGTAATAGCAGAGTCATTCCGAAACAAGTCGACAATCAGTTGATAATAATCTGTTACAATTGGTGTCTATCAAGTCACGACTGGGATCATTTGAGAGGTGTTGTCTCAACTTTGTGGGGAGTCAGAGAATGCAGGGCAGCAGCAACCCCCACAAACTCCAGACTCGAGTGAGGGTTCAGGTGGCAATCCCACTTCGCAGCTTATTCGCCGCCCAATGATGGCTCTGTAATGCCAACCGTGGTTGCAGTCCCACAGTGCAGTCCAGACTGCGGGGATGGCCTCTTGTTGCGCGGGGTGTGTCGACTTAGGGCCTTGGCCTGTTTCTTCCGAGTTTCTTTCCTCTGGAACGCTCACAGTTCACGCACTCTCCACACAGTTTGAGGTTTTGGAACCTTTTGACTCAAGCTTGATTCCTTCACTCTTCCGCTGCTGCTTCCTGCTGACTGCCTTCTGGTCATGCTTTCCGGGGGCTTCCATTGGTCCCAGAAGAAGACGAGACTCGGTGGCTGACCTTTGGCCCGTGCGGCCAGTCATGCAGCACAAAATTCCTCCTTGGCAGCTGGCCAAGAGCATCCTTCTGCTCGGCGAAAGCGCCTGAAGCAGTAATTGTTGCACGCCAAGGTCGCTTGTTGGGGGTTGTCACTCAACGCTGCTGCAGTTTGCTCTTGACAGTCGCAGTTGGGGGCTGACTCGGGGGAGACTCACGTCGCTCTTGTAAGATGAAGAGAATTCTCAATATGTACAGATTTGAAGAGCGAAGATCGACGGAGTATCCGAACGGAGTAGAAGTAGCAACATGCGGAGTGCAGCCGCTGTCAACCCAGACCGGCTCAACCGCGGACGGATTGTCATCTCGGTGCCAGAAAAAGCCACAAACAATCTTTCCGCTGTATTGGCTCGTCCAAACCCTCTTCCCTCAAGCAAATGCCGTGCTATGCCAGCAGAATTACCGTGCTCGACGCCCTCCAGACCCCAGGTTGCTGCTTTTCACCCCACAGCGCTCAGATCGGATACCCCAGACTGTCATTTTGTGGAGGATCCGACCCAGCTCTTCCGAGGCATCCTGCCGTGCTTAAATCCCAGTCGGTAAATCCGAGTGCAGCTGGATCCGACGCGCTGGGGTATAAAGACGCGGGGCAGCTCTGATCTCCCCAGATTCTGTTTCGGAGTCCGAGATCCATCAATCTATCGCGTCCACAACATGGGAGTCAAATCAGACGAGCGGCCAGACGTGGCCGATGAGAAGGGCATGGCCGGACATCAGGAAGACTTGAAGGTCGACGACCCGACCCAGCTCGCTGGTCGTGGGCAGGCTGCCACCGATCAGTATGGGCGCGCGCTGTTCGAGTTCGACAAGAAGGCCGAGTCGCGGCTGCGGTGGAAGATGGACCTCTGCCTGCTGCCGACTGTGTCGCTGCTTTATTTATTTTGTTTCATCGATCGCGCGAATATCGGTATGTTCTTCAATACTGCAGAGTTTTTGAATCCTGTAGTGTCCGACTGACCAAGCCCTATACAGGAAACGCGAGACTCGCAGGCTTCGACACGGATCTGGGCCTCGCTGGCAACGACTACAATGTCGTCCTGTCTATTTTCTACATCTCGTACATTGTTTTCGAAATTCCGTGTAATCTTGCCTGCAAATGGCTTGGGCCAGGCTGGTTTTTGCCCCTATCGACGCTGCTCTTTGGCGTATCGTCTGTCGCGACAGCGTTCGTGAACACGCTTGCAGAGGCAGCTGGGGTCCGATTTGTGCTGGGAATATTCGAAGCAGGCATGCTTCCTGGCATTGCCTATTACTTGAGTCGCTGGTACCGCCGCAGTGAGCTTGCATTCCGGCTGTCGCTGTACATCGTCATGGCGCCTCTCGCGGGGGCCTTTGGAGGGCTGTTGGCCTCTGCCATTCTGACCCTGGACGCATTTGGCAGTCTACATACATGGCGCATGATCTTCGCCATTGAAGGAATCGTGACGATTGCACTGGCAATCATTGCCTTTGCCACGCTGACCGACCGACCCGAGACAGCGAAATGGCTCTCGCAGGAAGAGAAGGACCTGGCCATCGCACGACTGAAGTCCGAGCGTGTCGCGACGACAGAAGTGCTCGATCGCATCGATACTACAAAGCTACTCCGGGGCATCTTCAGCCCAGTGACCATGGCTACGTCGTTTATCTTCCTGCTCAACAACATCACCGTGCAGGGCCTTGCCTTCTTCGCACCGACCATTGTCCGCACCATCTACCCCGACGCCAGCGTCGTCAGCCAGCAGCTGCACACCGTCCCGCCATACGTCGTCGGGGCCTTCTTCACCGTGCTATTCCCCTTCCTCAGCTGGCGGTGGGATAACCGGCTGGCCTTCTTCGTCGCGGGCCCGCCGCTCATGATGACGGGGTATATCATGTTCCTCGCGTCCACCGACCCACAGGTGCGATACGGCGCGACATTCCTCATCGCCAGCGGCGCCTTTGCATTCGGCGCCCTCACCAACGCGCACGTCAGCAACAACGTGGTATCCGACACAGCGCGGTCGGCCGCGATCGGGACGAACGTGATGATGGGCAACGTGGGCGGGCTCGTCTCGACGTGGTCGTTCCTCGACTTCGACAAGCCGGACTACCACATCGGCAACGGGCTGAATCTGGCAACGAGCAGCATGTGCTTGATCCTCAGCGCGGCGCTGTGGGCGTGGATGAAGTGGGATAATCGGCGGCGCGCGCACACGGACGTGGACCAGGCGCTGTCGGGGCTGTCGCAGAAGCAGGTGCAGGATCTGGACTGGCGCAATCCAGCATTTAAGTGGCGACCTTGATCGCTTAATACGGCACGTGGACGTGTGGGTAGCTACTAGCATGTTAATAATTACAAGTCAATGATATTAAGTTAATGGATATGTTAGTGTGTGAAACGGGCCAGAGTCCCAGCTCTAGACGTGCAGCGTCTGACTCGGTAGAACATCGGGATTCGCTCATTTGCCGACAGCATTGGCATTACTTTATTAGAAAAGCGTTTTAAAGCTTTGCCAAGGCCGGCGTGGCCTTTTCTGGGTTTTCTGGGCCCCTTCTGGGGTTGGCCAGCAGGCAAGACAAGGATGTCAAGCACAAGCCCCCCGCGATCGACCCAGCCCTCCATCGTCCATGGACCAGGAGACGGCTGTACTCCGGATTTCGGATGTTTTTTAGGGCTTCGCGGTTCGACCAGACCAGCTCGTGTTTTTATCTGGTTTCGCCCAAGATTTGCCTCAGTCGGAGGACGGGTCATCTCCGAGCGCCCACACTGGCTGTCCCCATAAAACTTCCCTAGCCCTCCATCAACCTCCAGAACTCTCCAGTCCCCGCGCTGATCGGCCCTCGCGGTCTCCGCATTCTGGTCCCTGGGGCCAATCACTCGAGCCGCATTGCTGATGGCTGGTGTGGCCCTTGCCGTGGCTTTCACTGGCTTTCGCTGGCTTTCACTCGTCTCTGGGGATGCTCCGGAATCGCCAGTTGACGGACAACTTCCGAACGGTGGACTGATCCGTTGTTGGAGAAGCTGGCTCATTCACCGACGATGTTACGCTATCCCCGATTTTTTTCTGTTTGGTGGTCGATTCCTATAAAGGCGTCCCTCCGCCGGCGAGCAGTAAGGGGGGGTAGGACTGTCTCTTTTCTTTTTCCTCACTGCCCCTCGCCCACCTCTCTTCTCCCTTCTCTGCGTTCTCCGTGTGTATTCTATTCAAAATGGCGGGCGGTCCGAAGCAGCCCTTGAACGTCTTCCGGCTCAGGCTGGACGGGGCCCCGAGAGAGGTCCTGAACTGGCGTCTGTGGTTTGCGGTGCTCACGTTCGGCCTCATGGGTGCTGCCCGTGGTGTTGACGAGGGTTTGATTACTGGAGCCTTCGATTCGAAGGATTTCCAGCGCACTATCAACTTCGAGTCGTACGGCGAGGTCGAGCAGACCAACATCCGCGCAAATGTCACTGCGATGGTGCAGCTGGGCAGTGTCGGTGGTGCTCTGATGTGAGTGCTCTCAACACCAACCCTAACTCCAACTGCTAACCTGCCAGTGCTTTCCTCTTTTGTGATATCTTCGGCCGTCTCTGGACCTGTCGTGGTCTGTGTCTTGTCTGGATCCTGGGCATTGCCATCTTCATGGGCCACGGCGGCAACCTCGCTGCTGTCTATGCTGGACGACTGGTTGCTGGCCTCGGTGTTGGCGCGACTGTGGTGGTGGCGCCGGTCTATCTCAGTGAAATCGTACGTCTGCTTTGTCCCACTTGCTAATCCAACATCTAACCGTTAACTATAGGCTCCGGCGCAAATCCGTGGCCTGTGCACCTGCATCTTCACGGGTTTCGTGTACATTGGAATCGTCGTGGCCTACTTTGCCAACTATGGCTGTGAGGTCAACATGGGAGACAACACGCATGACCGCTGGGTGAGTATCCTACATCAAGAATCTCCATCAAACCCTACATCAAGTCAAGACGAAGCTAACATCCGCCAAGCTCGTACCTACTAGTCTGCACATCATGTTCGCCGGCATCATCTTCATCCTCTCATTCCTCCAGATCGAGTCGCCGCGCTACCTCATCAAGCGAAACAACTACGACCAGGCTCTGAACAACCTCGCCCGCATCCGCAACCTCCCCATGGACCACCCCTACGTTGTCCAAGAGCTGGCGGGCATCAGGAGCTCGCACGAGGCTGAAATGGAAGCAACCCACGGCCTTGGCTGGTTCGGCGTCGTCAAAGAGGCCGTCATGGTGCCCTCCAACCTGTACCGTCTCTACCTCGCCGCCGGCGTCCAGATCCTCTCGCAATGGTCCGGTGCCGGCTCCATCACCGTCTATGCACCCCAGCTCTTCTCCCTGCTAGGCATCACGGGCTCCGAGGAGGGCCTTCTCGTCACCGCTGTCTTCGGAATCGTCAAGCTCGTCGCCGCCGTCATCTGCGCGCTCTTCCTCGTCGACGTCATCGGCCGCAAGCGCGCCCTGCTCATCGGAATCACCCTGCAGGCCATCTCAATGGTCTACATCGCAGGCTTCCTAACCGCCGTCCCCCAGCTCGGCGTCGAAGACAATTTCGAGCTCTCCCCCGACCAGGCCGGTCCCTCCCGCGGCGCCATCGCCATGATCTACATCTCCGGTGTAGGCTGGGCGCTCGGCTGGAACTCCATGCAGTACCTGCTGACAGCCGAATTATTCCCTCTGCGGATTCGCGCCCTGGCGACCTCCACCGCCATGACGCTGCACTTTGCGAACCAGTATGGGAACGCGCGTGCGGTGCCGAACATGCTTCTCCCGACTGCCTCGGGCGGTATCGACCCCAAGGGTACGTTCTGGTGCTTTGGCGCCGTTACCATCCTTGGTGGAATTTGGGTGCTGTTTAGTATCCCCGAGACTGCGGGCCGCAGTCTGGAGAGTATGGATGCGTTGTTCCAGCTGCGGTGGTATAAGATTGGTCTGTATGGTAACAGGGATGCCGAGACGAGGGATATGGTCCAGGAGAAGATGGGCGAGGATCAGGATATGGCTACCGCGCAGATCGCTAGTATGAATGTTAGTGGTGGGGAGAAGCCTAGGGAGGAGCGCAGGGAGCAGGTCTAATTGATGTCTTGATGTCTAACTGGAATATTGGGACCGTCTGTTATGTATGTCGAGGTTGTTATGACGAGATGACTGGGATGATTGGGTATAGTATATGCTGTATACTGACGTTGGAATATCTGATTACTACTGCAACTTTATACCAACTATAAATCCTCCCTCTCCAGAGGAAGAAATCGTATAACCCCAGTCTCAGGGAGACAATTCACATACTCAAACTCTGCCTCCCCCTTCTTCAACACAGAAACCTCATGCCATGTCCTGAACTTCCTAGCATCCCCAAAGGTCTTCGCATGCCGAATCGCCCCATTAAAAATCTTCAAATGCGACGGATGCCGCTTCGCCCAGCGCTCCAAGTCCTCCAAATTGCGAAAGAAGCCCGCTGCACAGGTTTCCTTCGCAGGGTCGACCCCGTCTTGCGCATCCATCTTTGAAAGTGGGACATTACGAATAAACCGTAGTCCCATCGCACCCGACTCATCCCTGTTCTCCCAAACCCACCGCAGCCCAGCACGCAGACTCGGCTCCAAATGCGCCTCATACGCCTCTGTCTCGACGGCGTCGCAATTCCCCCAGAACTGGCCCGAGCGGATATGCACGAGATTGTCGAACCGATTAACACCTGACAATCTCTGCCGTAATCCCGCCGGTTTCGGCGTAGGCGTTGGCGTCGGCGAAGGGTCCGTGCTACTGCTATTAACCCTATTAAGGCTATTACTTTTGGTCTCTCCACCGGCAGACCGGCCGAACAAGTCCTTAGCCGAGTCCGGGATCCGGTCTCGCGCGGCGCCCCAGTACGCCGTCAGTGTGTGGCCGACGGTCTGTGACCCAGGCAGACGCGCAAGACCGGGGAGGTAGTCTAGGCCCGAGTAGTTCGTTTCGAGGCGGGATGTTGGCGTTGTGAATTTTTCTATCCACAGACCGATAGAGTCTGGCTTGCCTATATCATCGTAGATATCTGGCAGGTTTAATGAGGACATCCGGGATGAGTAGGCGGCTAGGTTCGACCAGTAGCACACCCATGTTAGAGACGAGGGGGCGTCGTCGCCTTCGATGAAGGTGAATTTTTCAGCTACGGGGTCGTTGTTCGTGTCGCCACTGAGCCAGACCTGTATTGCTTGTGTGGCTTTTGTAAACGCGGCCAGGGTGTCTGGGGTGGAGCTGTGCCGCTGGATGCCTATGTATGCTGTGTAAACAGTAGTAGGGCTGGTACTGGTACTGCTGGGGAAGTCGAGTTTCCAGCGTTCCATGGGTGGTTTGTGCCCTGGGGGTCTGGCAAGTGGGTAGATGCGGTTTTCGGCCATGGTTCTTGTTCTGCTCTTGTATTGATTCAAATGCTGTCTAGAATGGTGGATAACTGAGTGTAGAGTCAACTTGTAAGCACTTGGGGATTAGCAATTCCTCCCATCCATCCCCGCCTTGTGCGAGACTCCACATTGGGGAGAACCTGAACACGGAGATCGGCCGAGGCTGCTATTGGCGCTGTTACCCGAGCCAGACGGACTCGAAAGTCGAGCTGCTTCTGTGTGACCTCAGCGGTTTGCAATTTCCATCCGGACTGTATCACCTCTTCCACATATTCATATTCGCATCTGACTGGTATAAGGAAGTTGATGCCCTGCCATTCGGGCCAGCCGGACCTCGGCGTGGTGCGACCACGCTAGTCTACTTTTGTGCTGTGACCATCAGCTGATAAGCTCTCCCCGCGTTGCCTCAGGCAGCTGCAGTCAGCCAACCGGAGTGTTTTGTCTTGACAGCTGCAGCGTCGATCCAGGCATCATTCTTGTCCTCTTGCTCTCCCTTGATTGTGCAACGTCGTTTCCTCTCATCTCGACGCTTACGGGAAGGATCCATCGTTTCTCCATCATCTCTAGCATCCATAGCCTTTTTCATCTACTGATTTATTCTATACACCATGACTACCCGCTATCGCGTTGAATGTAAGTACCCCACTCACTGCCATTTCCACCAACTGACGTCCTCCAGATGCCCTCAAGGTATGTTGGTATCCTCTACCAAATACCTCTTGCTAATCCGTCTACAGTCCCACCGTCGGGACCAACTAGTAGGTGCACCAACGCCGGTCTGCTTCTACCACTAACTTGGGCCTAGATTGAATGGATCAAGGTCCGTCTCTGAGACCTGTCTTCTTTCACTATCCTAATATACAAGCAGGGCCTTCTGGCCGTTCCATTTGTGCTGCATTCACAACCCACTGCCGTCTACCAAGAACACAGCGAGAAACTCATAGAGGTCGCACACGACACCCACCAGCGCTACGCAGAAATCTTCCGAGATGTCGAGGGTCTTATGGACGATCACAGTACCTCTACCTGCCCTCTGTAACGCTACTTTCTAACTGTAACAGTTGAACATGAACTCAGCGGTGCTGCCGGAAAGTCAAAGCTGAAGCTACTTGTTCCTACAGTCGGGTCGTTCTTCACCAGGCTATACTTGAAGGACGCCTTCAAATACCAAGACCAACAGCGCTTCATTAGCAGACGGCGCTTCGTCGCTCCCTCATTCAACGACGTCCGCCTGATTCTCAATTCCGCCCAGCTCCTCGGCTTAGTCCACACCCGCGGCCTGGAGCTCGTCACCTTCGATGGAGACGTAACTCTATACGACGACGGAACTAACATGACCCCCGACAACGCCGTCATCCCGCGCATCATCCGCCTTCTCCAGCAGGACATCAAGGTCGGAATCGTCACAGCCGCCGGCTACACGGAAGAAGCCAAGTACTACGAGCGCCTAAAGGGTCTTCTCGACGTCATGCANGACACGCCCGATCTCACCGACTCCCAACGCTCCGGCCTCGTCGTCATGGGCGGCGAAAGCAACTACCTCTTCCGATACGACGCATCCTCCCCACACAAACTCGTCTACGTCCCACGCGAGAAGTGGATGATCGGGGAAATGGCCACCTGGAAGGAAGAAGACATCACGGAGCTGTTAAATATCGCAGAGTCGTCCCTGCGCGCGTGCGTCGCAAACCTCAACCTCCCAGTCTCGGTCCTCCGAAAGGATCGTGCAGTTGGCGTCTACCCGCAGAATAAAGGCCGGTTGGCTCGCGAGCAATTAGAGGAAACTGTCCTCGTCGTTCAGAACACAGTCGAGCGGTCCCAAGTCGGGACTCGGCTCCCGTTCTGTGCTTTTAACGGTTGGTTCCATTTCTTTTTGGTCTCCCATCACCTCCGAGCGATGTATTAGCCCAATTTAGTATGTGAGTAGGCTAATGTCAATCGCCAAAAGGTGGTAACGACGTCTTCGTTGATATCGGTGATAAATCATGGGGTGTGCGCGCTTGCCAGCAGTACTTTGGCGGCATTGACCCCGCGCGCACTCTGCATGTCGGCGATCAGTTCTTGTCAGCCGGTGCCAATGATTTCAAGGTTTGTCGCCTTTTTTATTTTCTTTTTATTTATCATGGAATATTAAGTTGACCTGTGCAGGCCCGTCTTGCTTCCACGACTGCGTGGATCGCCAGCCCAGCTGAAACCGTACAGCTTTTGGACGAGCTAGCGAGTATCCAGAAGTCTCTACCATAATCACATCCGGTAGACCATATTTGACAGATTTCGGCATCGCTGTCCCAGTCACTACTTGATGGTTATGTAAACTTTCTTGAGTGAAAGTATTATAGGTATACATACTCCGTACTTCTAGCAGCTTAACTTGGCGTAAGTAAATGCATGTCATTGTCTAGACATTGAATCCATTCTTTCATTTCATGTTTATCGTTCGTAAGGGGGGGATTAAGGCTACATCCGTCCAAAATGAATCCCAAAACCTATCATGCTGTTACATCTTTCCCATCGCTTTATTTTCCTTGACCCACCCCTCATCCGTATGAAGGCGACGGGGCATGCGACCGCGCATGAACCTTATCATCATCCTCATAACACGACCAGGTATCCTTTGCACTCGCGCGGCCAGACAGGATATTAACTGTATCCTGCAACTGGAGCCAGAACTCGGCCTTGGGTCGGCGACGGGCCCAATCTGTCTCATTCTTCTCCAGACCGGCGTCACCGCCCATGACAGAGAACAAGACCTGGGAGCCCTTGATTCCGATGACGGTGGCGGACATCTCGTCTGCGGCGATTTCCTCCTTGCTCTTTCCGGCGTAGGTTTCTAGGTGCATGAGACATTTAATGGCCATGCGCAGCGCGCGGATGCGGTCCATGGGGGAGGGCTTGCCACCCTGTTGGAAGTGCCCGGGGACAGCGGCGCGAGATTCGAAACGGCCCTTGGCTTCTTCCTTGATCATGTCTGCAATGACCTGCGTGGTGTATGTGGAAGAAGCGGACTCGTTGCGCATGATGATCTTTCCAGCGCGGTTGGCGCCCTTGTCGCGGGCGAAGTTGTCGCGAAGGTAGTCAATGTCGCGGGCGAGCATCTTGATATCGATCCCTTCTTCGGGGATGTAAACTGCGACGGCACCTACTGCGAGACCGGCTGTTGTAGCGATGTAACCGGATTTACCACCCTGGGTCTCAATGACGAAGACACGACGGCGCGACGAGGAGGCGGATTGCCGGATGCAGTCACAGAAGTCGATCAGGGCGTTCAGGCAGGTGTCGCTTCCGAGCGAGTATTCTGTGCCTGGGACGTTGTTGGAGATTGTGGCCGGCAAAACGACCATGGGGATTTTGAAGGCGTCGTACTTCTCACGCGCCTGGCGGAGCTGGGAGACGGCTGTAAAGGCTTCGAACCCACCGACCACGAATAACGCGTCGAACTTGTTTGCTTCGAAGCATTGTGCGGTGGTCTCGATATCTTCTGATGGGAGGCCACGGTTTGTGCCAATGTCTGAACCACCCTCATTTACCCAGGGGTCTGTCTCAACCCATTTGACTTCGCGCACTGAGCCTACAGGTTTATCTGCGTGATGCCGGATCAGGCCGGGGAATCCGTTGTGAATGGCGATCGGTGTGTGGCCGCGATTTAGACAGTACGCAACGGCAGCACGCGAAGCCTGGTTCATGCCTCCTGCAGGAGCGCCAACATGGACAATGGCAATCCGCATTCTCTATTTATATATTAGCCGAGTTTGTTAGGTAAAGAGCGGGTTACCCCTACCTTTCCTTCGGGGAGGGCAAGTTTCGGGTGATCAGGTGTGGCCGTGTTCTTGTAGGCGTAGTGGTATTCCTTGAATTCGGGGTCGCGCAGCTCCATCGCGCCTACGAAGTCTCTATTTTTGATATGCGCGGCGACCTCCTGCGTCTCTTTGACCGCATCCATCAATGGCGTGCGCATGATCTTGTTCTCGCGGATTGTAATGACCGGAGATGGAGATTCCGGCGTCATGTCCAAAACAGCTCGCACGGCCTCCACTCCTTGCAAGGTTGACAACCAGCGATCGTAAGCGCAGGCAGGTCCTCCTCTTTGGGTGTGTCCAAGAATTGTTGTGCGGGTGTCCAGCCCGAGGCGATCGGTGAGGATATCCTTAACCTTGTCGCTTGTGATCTTGTTGAGGTGTTCATCGTGTGCTCCTTCGGCGATAAGGACAATTGTTCTGCGCTTGCCACGTTCGCCACGGTTCTGTCAAGAATAAATGTTAGTCTTCAAAGACTAGGTTGCCTTGAAGCGTCCCACCTTTGTAATGTTCTCGCACATGGCATCCTCCCAGCCATCTTTAGGAGGCATTTCAGGAATGAAAAGCCAGTCTGCGCCAGTGGCAATGGCAGCCATTAGAGCAAGCCAGCCACAGTGCCGGCCCATGACTTCAATAACGAAGCCTCGCTGGTGAGAAAATGCAGTGTCGAAGACATCATCAACAGCGTTACAGATACGAGTTAACGACGAGTAGCAGCCAATTGTAGCATCTGTCCCGGACATGTCGTTATCAATCGATCCCACGAGACCGACAATGTTCAATACTGTGTAAGGCTTGACCTGCTCTGCGGTCAACTCCCCCGTCTTCACCAATTCCTCCAGCAGGCCAGGCCATTCGGAGCGGAAGACATCGGCACCGGTCAAACTACCGTCACCACCGCAGACAACCAATGCATCAATTCCACGCATGATCATGTTCTTGGCAGCTTGGAGCCGGCCAGGCCTCTCGCGGAAAGACAAGCAACGAGCGGAACCGATCAGAGTACCACCCTGAGAAAGCCATCCTCGAACATCTTCCCAGTGTAATTGCTTGATCATGTCCCCGCCGTTGACCAGACCTTCGTATCCTTCATACACGGCATAGGCTTCGCAATCGGAGTGGATGGCCATACGGACGACGGCACGCACAGCGCCGTTCATACCGGGGGCATCTCCTCCGGAGGTCAAGACACCGATGCGGCGGCGCTTGGGAGGAGGGGCTTGCGATGTAAGTGTTGCTGGGGCCATCACGACGGCAACTGCGACAAATCGATCTCCAGGACGAAAAGTGGCAGCTCAGTCGAGTGAGCTAGAGGCAATGCAGCGACAGGTCAGTTAAGTGGAAAAAGAACGAGCAGTGACGAAAGAGTGAGTTGATGAAGACACAACTTGGTGCGTGGTGGGGGTTTCCGGTGAGAAAAAGCGGGCTGCGGGTAAGGTACGTCACAGACTGCCTGTGACAGTCCAAGGGAATAACAGCCGCGGGGCGTTCTCGAGTTTATAATTGTTGGTATCAGCAATTAGCATACGGCCAGGGCCATTGATTCGGGGTGTTCTCTCGACCGGATCCGAATCCCATGCTTTTATTTCTGCAAGAAGGATCGGAAGACTGCGCTGTATACAGTTGATCGCCCGACGCCCGCAAGGGAGAAGATCTGCTGATGTCACCAGGTGGCTCCATGGCTCCCGTTGCGGTTTAGCCTATCAGCTGTCACGTGCAGCTGTCTAGGGCAGGGTTTCAGCACCCATGTGACGTCTTGATTGGCTGGCTACAAGCAGTACGACAGGGGTTACGGGGTAAATTGCATGATAGCAATGCGTTGAGTTCAATGCTGCCAATTAGGAAAGCTGGGGGCGCATTATCTGATCCCAGATTGGTGGGGGTACCGGCGTCATATCCTTGGCTCGAAATATATATCTGACTGTCACACTGTTGTATCAGAGCTATCACACCAGCAGTCAAACTTTGCTCCGATAAATCCTCGTAACCTAGTCTGTCATATTTGACATCGTCTTCCAATCCGGTTTCTCGGAAGGAATGACAGGGTAAGTTGATTGAACCAGAACCAGAACGAGAACGTTGGATTGTAGAGGAGATCACGTGAGGTCTATCACGTGCAGCAATTGTGGTCCAAGCTCCAGCTGTCGGCATCCGATTCCTTCCAATTCAAACACCCGTCACTCGATTCATCGGGCCACTCGTTGCAGAGTGGCTCAGCTACCATCATGTCGGACTCCTTCAGCCTCCCACTTCGCCCAATCATCGAAAAACGCGACCGTCCAGATTCATTGCCACGCGACATCGCCCAGATAAACGCGCAATGGGGTTCCTTCCGCGAGCTCAACGAGACGAAGCTGCGGGAGAAGATTGAGGAGGATAAAAACAAGGATCCATGGGAAGAGGACGATTCTGGCGACAAGGATGCAATAGATTTGGATGCGTCAGAGCAGAAGGATCAGCTGTACAAACGGCGTGCTGAGATTATCAATTTTGCTCTGTAAGCTGCGCGTTCGTCCATTCAACCGCGGTGACATGCTTATGCTTCGTAGACAGGCTCACATGGAAACCGCCTTTGCCTTAGATTTCATCTCTCTGTTGCTTTCCAAACATAATGCCCGCCAGGCTGAAATGTCCATGTCCCAGTTCTTAAAGGGCGCCATACCGCTTGGGACTCTGACCGCCGAGGTCGTCAACCCACCCCCGAGACCAGATTCCACCCTCAAAGACATCAAGTCCGTATCAAGGGGATGGCGGTTGCAGAACTTCAGTTCGGCCGCAAACAAACTCTTGAATGCCGGCTCGAGACTAGAAACAGAGGTCAACTCGGAGACCAAGTATTGGAATGAGGTATTAGCTGTCAAAGAGAAGGGATGGAAGGTCTGCAGACTGCCGAGGGAGGGGCAGGCTCTTGCGGTACAATATGGATTTTTGGAGGGTAAGATTGCTCTGTTTGCGCGCCGGTTCCCCGCTGACATTGATAGCTACGCCTATTTTCCGCGACCGAGGGCTCGCTGCTCTACGAAGGACCGATGACGGAAGCCTGCTTTTGGACAAAGGGCTGATACCTGGAAAGGCGAAAGGAGTACGCGTGAGGGTGAAGCAAGGCAATCGCGTCGTTGGCTGCTCGAAAGTCTGCCGACCGCCAGAGGGCGCCGAGTCGATTGAAAGCCGCATCTTACAAGCCCGCGATACAGTATTCGAGGAGGAACTTTTCTACGAAATGATGCGCGAAGCTAGGATATTAGGCAATCAAGGGGTAACAACACGACAGAATTTGGTGGAGGTCCCTGTATCTGGAGAGCAAGAGTTATTGTTGGATCTGGTTGACTGGGACCAGGACCACGACCCGGATGTGGCTGCTTCTGGCGAGCAAGATATCTTTGCGGATGCAGTTGCGCACTCCATTCGCATTCTCCTGGCCTACGCGCACCGCCAAAACCTTCGGCGAAGGACCCAACCGCCACCTCCGTTGGTGCCTAAGCGTCGGCCTGTTCCTGAATATCACATCCTCCGACCGATCATGGCATACCTACAACACAAATCCCACCTAGAATGGCTGAAGTCATTTATGGACGATGTACGCAATGTACTCGAATCAGCCGGCATCAAGTGTGAATTCCACGAGACCCAATTCTCGTCGATCGGCGCGCTGCAACCCAGCATCCAAGTGCCAAAGGTTGAAGCACTGGCTAGGGTGTTCCTGGCACCGTTTGAGTCAACGTTTTCGGGGACGCTGGTTGATACACAGAGCTCGTTCCAGGTTCGACTTCGGACCAGCCCCGTGGTCCCGCCGGTTGGGACCTTCTATGACATCTCGTTCAAACATCCACCGTTCCCTGATGTGCTGTCTCCTGGTCGTGTTGGGCTGCAGGATGAAGTGTCTTCCATGATTACACATTATTGCCTGCTAGATATAGTAGCAGCCATCTCGCAAAATTCGGATAAGCAAAGCGCAGGCGAGATATCCTGGGAAGCCTTGTTCCCCCACCATGGGCAGCTCCGGGATCCCACTGACGAAAGGAGAAAGATGATAGTCAGCCTGTCTCGTGAGGAGCTGTCCATTAAAGCACACTTTCTAGCTCTGGGCGAAGGATATGGCAACCGGTCGCCGAAAATGTCGGAGACATGGAAACCCGAGCCTCGAGAATCGAGGCCAAGCCTGGCCGAATTTGTTTCCCAGGCATCCCAGTTGTCGTCGTGGTGATAAGCCATTCAAATATTGCATAATGACTGACGACTCTCGATTTCTGCAAGGAGTTTGTTTGGATTATCTCGACCACGGGGTTGGCCGCACCGGGGCGCTAGATATTTGCTTTAATAGACATTTACCAATTGATACCCTCATGAGTCATTGTCATTGATTTCACGGCTGCCCGTATCCTTCTGATCTAGTTGCCCCAGTAAGTAAAGTGATCGTGTTTGCACCAGTATTTACTTGTGTCCTCGTACTTGACATGTATCTAGCATATGTGGCCGTGTCTCAGAAATAATACAACAACGCTCAAGTTGATCTTAGATCATTAGATTCTGGGGTCACAGCTTGCACATCTTTCCAAGGATGGCCTGCACCTTGCTATCGCCGTCCTGGAAGATCTTGCCCATGGAGGAGACCTCGTTTGCCTTCATACTCCTCCTCCAGTCCGCAACCTTGGTCAGTCCCTTTGCGTCGCGCGCCACCTTCGCAATATCGCCTGCGCCGAACAGCATGCCCAGCATATTAACAACAGCCGAGGCTGGATCATTGACCGTGTCATACGTAGCCAGGGCCGCATTACCCAGTTCCCCCGCGATGGCAATAACTCGAGCCACGTTCGCAAAGCCCAGGCCAGCTGCCACCTCAGTACCAACCACCGGCACAAACATCAACACGACCCCTATCACAAGCAAGATGATATTCTCCATACGCTTCCGCTCCTCCTCCTCTTCTTCCTCTTCCTCCTTTTCACCGAGCTCCTTAGCCTGCTTCATGCTGTCAACTCCCTGCTCCAGCATCAGCACAGCCGGCGTATACGCCACAGCAGCAGCGCCTGGATCACCACCCATCCAGAGCCCGCCCATGATGTCCAGCCTGGTTGCCTGCATATCCGCCCTCAAGGTCGGAATATCCGGTAACCCTTTTGTAACAATATCCTTGGGGTTACTAACGACCATGGACTCATTCCTGATAGGCCAACCCGTGAAGCTCAGCGTGCGCGACTGTGGCGGCCGAACACGGCGATTGTGACGCGTGATGGACCATTCGCCGAAGTCGATCCAGTCCCGCATCAGACCAGCAGTGGCGAGGGCCTTGTCGAAGCCCTCTTCGTCGCGGAGCTTGAGATTAGTGGCGTCGATGAATCGATAAAGCACGTCCGTATTATCGTCCCACTCGGCGCAGGAGACCCAGTCATCCTGTTCCGGGAATCGGCAGTCGAAGTATTGCATCCCGTAGCCGTCGTCGGGGATCAATTGCCCATCGCGAGTGGTGCTCATGTTGAGCATGAAGGCGTTGTTGAGCACGGAGGGGATGATCTTCTCGATGTACTTGACGTAGTAGTCAAACATCTCGTCGTAGCCGTTGTTCACATCGGTATAGTTTCCGTACGCCCTGTCGAGCATCCAGATAAGCGTGCCAAGGGTCATCTCCGCGATGCAGTGCTCAGGGATGTTACCGCTGTCAACAGCTGTCTGGAGCCCTTCAAGGTATGGGAAAACAATGGACGGGCAGGGTTCGAGATTCTCCCATCCGTCGTCTGTATCCTCTAGGTCGCCTGTGCCATTGTTGCTGTATGTCCTGTTGAGATCACTGGCCCAGTCGACGCTGCCGCCGAAGTGCAGCTCGTCGTACCATTGTTGGCGGGCACTGTAGCTTTCAGGGGTGAGCCAGGATACCCACTGGTTGTTGTTATAGATCTGCAATTCCCCATTAGATCCGTGTCAGTAAGAGGTTTTTCATATAACACGTACTAAGATATCGCCTTCGTCCTCGTACTCCTCAATGCTGATAGGGTCTTCCTCGTCGATGCTGGAGGCTTGGTTAATCAAGCTGTAAATCTCAATGTTCGAAATGTATCCGGCACTGCAAGGCGTTGTTAGAAGAGCTAGTATTTATTTTATAGCTGGGGCGGACGCACGTATCGGTGCAGGACCCCTTGGTGGCGCCGGATTCCTTCCCAGTAAATCTGCACTCCGGTCCCTTGCAGTCTGGGTCGGCCATCTCGAAGCTGCGCCCGTAGAGAGCAAGACCAGGAACGATCTTGATAGACGGCAGACCAGCCTTGGTCACCATCGACAGGGCGTACTCTGTCTCAGTCTTGTTTACATGGCTGCGGAGACAGTCCCCGAGCGGACAACCAGGACTGGAGCATGGTGTTAGCCTAAGCAGGCGCCCACGAGTGATGCCGTTAACTTACTTGACGTATGTGTTGTTCCAGTCCCACTGGCCGTGAAGGTCATAGGTCATGTAGACATAGTAATCCATGTACTCATCGTACTGAGTCAGTGGGTCAAAGCCCTTGAGATACCAGTAAGACGCCGGAAGAGCCATCGACATAGTCCTGTCTTCGTCTAGCGCCTCACGAACAAGCTTGAGGAATGCGGCATAGTTTTTGCCTGAATCAAGGCTGTCTGGCCCAATACCTGGAATATCTTGCGCCTAAAACGAGGATCAGCCAAATCTAAACCACTAGATTTGAAATGTGAAGAACTTACACCAGGGTATTCCCAGTCAAAGTCCACTCCGTCTAGGTCATTATCGTTAATGAACTTGGCAACATTGGCAGCCAGGATCTGTCGGTTGCCGTCCTTGACGCCCTCCCGGAAGATATTGTGTGTATAGGGCTCAGTTGAGAACCCCCAGCCACCAAAGCTCAGGATTCTCTGAATATCCTTCAGCTCCTTTAGCCCGTCAAACTGTTCCTGTAGACCGCTGACGTCCACCTCCCAGCTGTCTGTGATGTTGCCAAAGGCCCAATGGACATGCGAATAAATGTTACCATCCGTCATCTTGGAAATGTCCATATTGGCACAGGGCCGGTCAAGATTCCACGCCTCGAAGTAGCCAATGCGCATCGGCCTGCCGGGGTGGGTGTCTGTACTCTTGATCTCGGTGCCACAGTTAGAAATGCAGCCGTTGGTGCCATTCTTGGCTGTCCCTGGAGCTCTGCGATGGGTTAGTTTGGTCTTGCATGATCGTGAAATTGAATCCTCACCCGCCGTCCTCTGTGGAATTGGTGCAGAATTCCGGGGTGATACCGCATTGACCCCAGACGTCGCAGCAGGCATTGAGGGGACATGGATTCAGGCCCGCCCAGTCCCAGGGACTGCCATTGTCTGGCTTTTTGGTACCACTTTTCTATGGAGAGTCAGATGTAATCGAGCAACAAATGAGGAGAGGGACAAACCTGAGGACCGCAAACAGCAGCATCAACTGTGGCTGGAAATGGCGGTTCACCCTCACTGAGACAGATATTGGCCTTTTCCGGTAGCGAACCGCATCCCATCCAGCCCCATGTAAGTGCGTTCCAGTCTTCAATCATCTCCCAGTCATTGATCTTGTTTGCCTTGGCAATATCCATACAGTTGTCATCCTTCTGAACAACGTAGACGTAGCAGTTGCCATCATCATCAGGCTTGGGAGAGAAGTCTGGCAGATCACCCTCCGAACAGCAGACATACTGGTCAAGGATAAGGTTATCACAGAAGCCATCCCCAGGGTTGTACTTGACCAGGTCGTCCTCGGAGATGCCACAACGGTCCGCCAGTGCCCAACAGCCGTCGTCGGCCTCAACTTGAATGTATTCACAAACGTCACTCATCCTGTCTGCAATCGCTCAAAGGCAAAACAGCGTGGGTATGTGACTGGGATAGAGAGACAATCTGGATATGCGTGAGACTGCTATATCTTATATGAGTCGGAGATTGCTTCAGGACATACCCCTCTGCATCAGTTCGACTTTTCACACACAACGCCGCCTGAGTTTGTCCGACAGAGGCGGGCAGTGCCTCGAAGCGAGATTAACACTCCAATGCCACTGTCATAATCAAGTATTTACTAGGATTGTCTCGCCTTTTTGGACACGGATGCACGGTGTACTACTCCCAGCCCTCCGTCGAATTTGCCCTAAATCCAATGAGAAGTGCAGCAGTGGCCAACACAACACGATTCCGAAAGAGAGTATATAAGAAGGTTACATTCGGCCCCCAACTCAGAGCCAAATACTGCATGAGTCGGTT